>NC_086248.1:82610433-82615433 GCF_021018805.1 Prinia subflava | reverse complement strand
CATTAAGTAAGTGCTGTTTCATTGCAGATGAGAATCATATTGAAAATCAACTTTCAAAACAATCTTTCAAAATATACCAGTGGGCTTACAACCAGTGTTAGACTACCAACTTGTGGCAGTGGAGACACCAGCTTAATCAGATTCAAGACAATATAAAAAGTAAATAAAAAGACAGAAAGCAACAAAATTGCCTCTTTCTGAGGAAACAACATGGGATGACCAGGCTGTGCACAAAACATTCTAGACATAACCACCAGTGCATGCTGTCCTAGCACTTTCTACCAGTGTCTCAAAACATTTCAAAAGAGTTAAAGGAATTTGCAGTTTGACATCACAGTTAAAAATCCTTGCCTTAAAAAAAACCCCAAGAAACACACATATTGGAAAAAAAAAAAAAATCCAGGCTAAACTGCATGTTTGTAATTTGTCCTGTGAAAAAAACAAGGCCTTGGTTATTCCCCTCTTGCACTAGAGAGAGTGGGTAATAAAACACGGTGCTGTTTGACTTGCTTGTGTTGCTGCCTTTTTCCTCTTCCCCTGCCATATCGGCCGTGCCACCTGCCATATCAAGAGGAGGATCAAAAGCTCCACCCACTGCATCCTCTTTGTTCAGGGAGCAGCGAAGGAGAGTTGTAATGGAGATGGAACACTTGATAGACTGTATGCAGCCAGGCTCAAGATATAAAGATGCTTTTTCTGGGGGGGAACAATATTAATCCAGCTTTCCTCCTTGTGCAAACATGTCGCCATTAAAGGCACAGGCAAAACGTGAATGACTTGTCTAGTATGGATTTTGAAGCTGGACTGGTACCTGGGATAGTAAGTTCTCCAGCCTCACCTCATATTCTTAAGACATTTCTTGTTTCAAATTAAATTTACTTCCTAAATGGAAAGATTTTTCCCAATGTCCCAGAATGCTATCAGTTGGGACTATCTGCAATTTTTAAGCTAGGCTTTGCCATATCTCGCAGCAGGAAATGGAATACTTTCTTCTTGATCTTTCATATCCTGAAGATTACACGACTAACTATCATTGGCACCAGGTGCATGAGAGCTGTGCCCAGGGAATGGATGACCACAAGAATATAATTCCTCTCTGCCATTTTGCTCTGCGAAAGAAGGAAGACACAACATTGCCGTAAGAATACCAAAATGTGTTAAGGAAAACTTCTATCAGCCCAACATTTCCATTCTTGGTGAAGCCAGCATAGCTCTTGCGTGGTGTCATTCAACTCCAAATGCTTTGCAAGCACAAAGCAATTAAGCTCAATATTCTGTTACAGAACACTGTAAATTACATCATTAAAAATATACCAAGTATCTGAGACTAGTTAAAACACATGACATAAGAGGCTCTGATATATAAGCATGATTTGACAAACTGCCTAATATTTTCTTAGCAAAAGTATTTTATGTATTAATAAACACTGTATTTTTATTAAGATTTAAGTGCTCAGAAACAATTCAAGTACCTACTATGCAGGGCCTCAGAGATGTATCTAAAAGAGAACATTTTTAGAGCCTTACATAAATCCTATATTTGTGACTGTTAATACCCATTTTAAAACAAAAAAAACAAAAAGAGAACTTGTATATGTACCTCTAAAATGTGTACATGGACCAAACCTGCAAGCACTTATGTAGATGAGTAACTTTACTGCCTGTGGAGCTCTAATATGAGTTTGCAGGATGAAGCCTAAATGCATCTTAGGTAAACAAGCCATCAATTACACACTTTAGGGACGGCAGCACCTGTGCAAAGCCTTCAACTCAAACGCCAGACACTAAAGAAATAAAAAGCAATTATCAGCTACTAATTTGAGTAAAACTGTTTTCTTCTCAGAGCTAAAACCACAATTTTCAAATGACATTGCTTCTATTTTTGGCAACTAATGATCTTTATTAGATTATTGTACAGCAGACATTCAGGTCCTCTCAAAAATAAAAGGTTCACAAATTTTAATATTGCGCTATTTTCCACACTGCTTTGTTGATTATGAAGATTTGCTTGTACATGCTTTTAGAGAAACAAAGGCACTGCTGTGTGGGACAAACAAAACAAAACTAATTACACTAAAGCCATCTTCACAGCAATTTCAAATTGCTCCTAAATGCTTTTGATTTCTTACTACACAACTATTTTCCAACAGGAGTTTGAATATGAAACTCATACCAGCTATACCACTCAGTTCTAGGATAAATGGTTGGTTTGCATTGCCCCTGGTCTTTATCTAACACCGAGAATAGGCTGCTTTTTATCAAAAGAGGAATAAATTGCTGTTATTGTGATGTTAGCCCATCACTTGGCATTGCAATTCAAGTTTTTGTGCGAAAGAAATGTATGATCTAACTGCGACTTGACCTATGCCTTCTGAGATCCATCTAGGTGCTCTAATGGAGCATAAAAAGTACTGAATACAAGGACGTGCAAACTGGTAGTGAAGAAATTTGTTTGGGAAGAAGCTGGGAGAGCAAGGGACTTTCAGGAGCTTGTGGTTTACATGCTGGCCAGTATGTTGAATATGGAAGAATGCTTATTGTCAAATTGCAGTTCTTTTAATTAATGTATTTCAGCAGGATTCTCTACACTTGCTTGCAGCTAGTACCTTCCTCTCTCAGTCATGGTATCTGCCTCTCTCTCTTTTTTCAGCATTTTAAAAGTGTTGTGGTTTAAAGACTGCTACTGAGAAGTCATTAAAAGAGTCTGTTAAACTGTTCACAAATCAGATACTGCTCCCATTTCTTTGTAGGATTTTTGTCTTTTCCACAGAAATGACATTAAGTGTATATCAAATATATGGGCCACAATATAAAAATATAATTCAAGGGAGATAATTTGATTACATCATAAAATCCTTTAGTTCTTACAGTCTTTCTTGGAATTTATCAAAAAAAAAGCATGTGTTTTTTTGAAAGCAATTTCTAGGATAGTAGCATTTAGATTTTAGTCCTGATAAAGGCTCACTTTCCATTCATAGTCAGAACCTAAATGTGCTCTTCTTGTACCTAAACAGATAATAAGCACTCAGCACACTCCCCCTTCTTGACACAACACACTGAGACTAATCACACATAATTGGAGAGGAGGAGCAGAGGGGCTGGGCAGGCTATTGTGTCCAAAGGACAAATGGTCAGTTTATGAGGCTTTTGTCTGATGCATAATTTCTTATACATCTACTGGAGGAAAAGTCCTGCTGGAAAAAAACATACATACACACATACAGAAAAGGAGCCTTCAACACTAAAGTAAATGAGGACATGGACAGAAAAATCAACAGTGGAACTTAAAAATTGCAGAAAAATACAAGCATTCAATAGGTGCACTTTTAGAGGATCTTCAGACAACTATTTCCTTACTAATTGAGTGTTAATGCATTCACTTCTTTACAACCACTTATCTAAGCCCACAAAGTATATTATCCATACATTTTCAAATACACCTCAAAAATAGCATTTAAAGAGATCAACAAAGTACATGCAAGTTTAAAGGCACAAAAGAGAAGGAAGCCAGCTTTATACCTTTGTTAATGCATACATGTGAAGTCTGATCAGTTAAAGGCTCGAATATAATTGGAAAAATAACTTCTAAAAT
Organism: Prinia subflava; assembly: GCF_021018805.1. Classification (NCBI taxonomy): domain Eukaryota; kingdom Metazoa; phylum Chordata; class Aves; order Passeriformes; family Cisticolidae; genus Prinia; species Prinia subflava. The sequence goes on along the minus strand of NC_086248.1, from coordinate 82,611,841 downwards.
GATACAAAAAAAGATGCCTCGATGTTTATACTCTGCAAAACAAGCCATGATATCTTCCTCAGCATTTTGATTTGAAATATTTCTCCAATGATGATTCAGGGACATAAATGGGGGAAAATGAACATTCCACACTCCCTGACCATCCACATACATGGATTAATTTCCAGAAGTCCATCTTAAAAAAACAGGTGTAATCTTCTATCTCTGTTTGGTTAAAATGAGAAGAAAAGGATAATGGAGGTTTTCCTCATATGTATCTTTTTCTTCATTTTTCAACTGCAAACAAAAAATGGATAAAGTGAACAAACGATATGAAAGCATTTTTAAATTACTGACAGTACTTGTTTAAGTAAATTTCCTGGTATAAATGATACTAATAAAGGTTAAACATTTATTAACTACAAAATAAATTTGACTCTATCTTAAAGTCAAATACTACCACAGGTACAGAATTGTAGGTCAAGTATTACCAGGAGTTGGTCAGAGTTTGTAGACAAACTAATTTGTGCAATAAATACTTGAACACTACTTATAAAAAAAGTGAGGCCCCATATTGCTGTACTAAATAAATTATATTCAAGTGAGATTTAAGGCTGAATTAAATCCACTCTGCAAGGAACTTCAGAACAAAGGCTAAAAGTTTATCCCTAATCAGCCTAACTATTGCTGTATATTTGGTATTTAAGATCAACAACTGTTTCAGACCTTACCTGAAGGTTTACGTAAGTGCAAGGCTGTAATGCAGTTCTTGATGAGTTTATATATTAAGTCTGTTTATTTTAAAAATTCTTTTTGTACAGCAAATTATAACCTGATAATTAGAGCGGTACTATTCCAACTGCTAGGGATAACATTACATGTGCTCTTCTGATCTACGCTAAAGTATTACATATTTCTAAAAAAATAATTAATTTCATTTTCTTAGGTATTCTGGTTAAATGGATTTTAAAATCCATATACATATTTAACTGAAGTACGTGGAATCTACTTGTACCTATTATATTTTGCAAACACTTTACATGAAAATATTTGGGTCTATTTAATACAAGCCTAAGGAAGAAATGTAGATACAAAAAAGTGCCTTTAGCTACACCTGACACAGATGGCACCCCCATATACTACATTTAAATCCAGAATTCTTTTAGTGTCATATTGTTTTGCCTCTATTTTCCTTGGCATGCATTAAGGACTTTAGTTGGTCCGTGTCACAACACTGCTCGTGTTATTTAAACAAAGGCCTTTTCCATATCATATTCTTCAGCTGTGAAGTGCCTTTGTGTAAGCTACTGTCTATGAGCAATTAACACACTTTTCCTTTTTCATCGTGGAACATAAAGCTGATCTATTCTTTAAATTCTAATCCACTTTACTAAGAAGTGTTTGTGTATAATTACTAAAGTAACAATCT